>NC_056725.1:497561751-497566751 GCF_019279795.1 Protopterus annectens | reverse complement strand
TATGGAGGTTGTGTGGTTTGAAGTTTAGTGTTTCAGGAGTACCGAGTCTACAGGATAGAGAGGGCTCACAGAACACATTACTCCAGATGGAAGACAGATTTAAAACTTTACATTCAAAGTGTTTACACACTGTACTGGGCTGTATGACTTGAAGAGAAGAGTTGCTACATCAGTAACTTTTCATGTTGGTAAATACAGTGAGGGGTGAACTACAGTCATCTCAAGCCAAGCTTGAGCTTAAGAACAAGCTTGACTTAGCCTTGTCTAGCAAATCAATGCACTGAAAATGATCCAGTTTATGTTTTCTTTTTTTAAGTATCTGACTCAGTCTGCATCTGATATGGCACTAAGTGAAAAAGTATTATGTTGGCTATTATCTTTATGAAGGCTGGGGGAGGGGAGGGGAAGGTTTTCTGTGTGTAAGATCAAAAGACAGTCAAATGGTCATAAACATGGCTTGGTGTGGGAAGTAGATTTCCATACATGTATGAAAACAACAAGCTGAAATACATTACTGTGGTTCATTTTGTGGCTTTCTGTAGTGCTTACTGTCTGTAGGCTAATAGCTTTAGTATGTCCTAGTCAGAATTGCCGGCTGTGGGCTTGTTATACAGTGATTGTTCAAAGCACATGAAAAGGCCATCTTGAATTAGCTGAAGCCTTTCTTTACCTTGACTAGAGTGTGTTAATTGGCTGCTGGCTAGGGGGGCTGGTTCTTATGTGTTTGCGTAAAAAAAAAAAAAAAATTGTCTTAGGTTGTATCTTCTGGTATTTAAGCCCTAACTTTGAGAGGGTTTCTGTCTATACACAATGAGCAGAGTGGAGCAGAGGTGTTGAATACAACTCTTAGCTGAGATATATAAGTATCCTGGTTTTTTCGATTATTTATACTGATTATTGTTTCTAGCAATTTATATATAGCACTTTTTATTGCCTGCAACTAATCTGCATGGGTAACTGATTTGTTTGCAGTTAGAAAAGCATTCTGTAGAGTCTCATTGCTCCTTTATCTGTTTAAAAACTTTCATTTTGTGGCTTTCTGTAGTGCTTACTGTCTGCAGGCAAATAGCTTTAGTATTGTCCCCACCCTCTCTCCCTTTTGGTGTCTTGTTGTTATACTTGGTGGCTTTGCATTTGCCCGTCCCTACTGTAAATCTGATCTGGGACACTCCTCCCAGTCTAGTGTCATTAGCTCATTCTACCTAATACAGAGAGAACATTTGATAAGGCCTTCTGTTTCTTCTTTTTCCCTTTCAAAAAAAAAAAAAAGTGCCTGAATCTCCTTGGTTCACTGTACGAGCACATCCACTTGTGCATGAATCATGCCATCCCAAATAGAACCAATATGCTCTTCTCCAAAAAAAGGAAGCCAATCCGGTGGTCCCCTGCTATAAACAAACTATACAACAGAAGGAAGAAACTGTTGCAGAAAAGAGGAAACTCCCAGGATGCAAAAAACTCCTTCACCAGCCTCACTAAGAAGCTGAGATCCCTCATAAAATCCTCAAAAGCTAGTTATGAAAATAAAATTGCCAAAGATAACCACAAGGCATTCTATAGTTATGTCAAGAATCTAAATGGCAATGCTCAGATCTGCTCTGAGCTACAACAAAATGGCATTAAATATACTGATCCCAATGATATTGCCAATATCCTGGCAGATCAATTTAGTGCCAACTTCACCACCCTCTCACCTGCTAAAGGGCCTATCTCAATACCAAAAGATTGCCAAATTCCAATAATCACAGCCACACAGGTAGAAACCGCACTCTCCAAAGCTAAGAATACAGCATCCATGGGACCAGATGACATCCCAGGCTGTGTACTATATGAACTACAAAATGAACTGACACCGCACCTAAGTGTCATGTTTAATCGTAGCCTCACCTCAGGCTTCCTGCCCACTGAGTGGCGCACAGTTACAGTTATCCTGCTCCACAAGGGAGGATCTGCTTTGGATCCTGGGAACTACCGTCCCATCAGTCTGACAAGCCCGATCTGCAAGGGCATGGAACGCATTATCATGGAACTTATAAACAAAGACATTGGCAACCTTCAAACACTGGACCCCACCCAGTTTGGGTTTGTGAAGGGCCGATCGTGTCTCCTGAATCTGATTGACTTCTTCGAATCAGTCTCCAGAGCTGTGGACGAGGGTAAGGTGGTCCACACAGCCTATATGGACCTCACCAAGGCCTTTGACACCGTCCCCTACTCTGGAATCATAGATAAACTTACTAAGCTGGGCATAAATCCCTACATCACTCAATGGGTTGCCAACTAGCTTACTGACAGAGCCCAGACTGTAAAAGTAGCAGACTCCAAATCCAGCTCCAGACAAGTGACAAGTGGAGTACCTCAGGGTCCAGTCTTGGGACCACTCTTGTTTGGCATCTACTTCTCTGAAGTACAGGCCAACACTAAGGGACTCTGGCTAACAAAGTTTGCAGATGACTGCAAACTGGGAGCCATTATTGAATCCTCAAATGATGTGGATATTCTACAAAAGGGCCTTACAGAAACAGATGCCTGGTGCCAGAGCCATGGGCTCAAGCTTAATGCCAAGAAATGTATAGTTATCCCCTTTGGAAAAAAAAAATGTACCCATGAATTACCACATAGGTGGCAGGACACTAAACATCAAAAGTGTGATGAGAGACCTAGGGACACAGGTGGACAGTGGTCTCACTTTCAATAACCACATCGCCACAACAGTCAGGAAATCCTTCTATGTGGTACACCTTATCACTAAGGGTTTTTCATCCAGAAAAAAGGAAGTCATTGTCCCACTGTACTCATCCCTCATTAGACCCATTACAGAGTATAATGCCCCGTTTGGTATATACCTCACAAGACATCTGCAACAGCTGATAAGGCCACAGAAATACCTCACTAAAAGAATCACAGGCCTAAAGCAGATGCCATATGCTGACCATCTAAAAAAACTCCAGCTATACTCTGTGGCATATCGTCTACTCAGAGGCGATCTCTGCATAACATACAAGGCCATGTGAAACCCTGACATGCTCCACTTAAAGAAATTCCAATCCCTCAGAGCCACACGCTCCAGGGATCTAAACCTTGTCATCACAATGAACAAAACATGCTGGAGGGATAGGTTGCTGACCCAGAGACTCCCCATACTCTGGAATAGACTGCCCATACATGTCAAGCAGAGCGCCTCATTGGCCCTCTTCAAAAGGAACCTTGATGACTGGATAGGAGATAGGAAATTCACCCCGGGGATCACGTCAGTCGCCCTGCTAGACAGGAGACCAGGGAAGTAAATAGTGTGGGAAGAAATAGCCAGGGAATTGTTATGGCTAGGCTTGTATAGGCCATAGGGCTGATAGCCTAGTACCAACCTATGAACCTATGAACCCTTTCACCATCAGAAGCTGACATCAGTAGTACTGAGAAAGTGGCCATCTTTTGAATGGAGGCAGGTTGCATTTGAAAACACAGGACATCCATACTAACTATATATTATGTTCTGCCATGATTTATACTACATGTTGATTTCTTTGTGCCTATGTAAACAGATTTTTTGCTTTTCTTTGTTATATCAGTGCAACCTGACTTTTCCTGAAACTGGTCAGTTTTAATCAGTGACTTGCCCTGGTAAACAAACAAATGAATAAATAAATAATGTTGAATGATGACTAACTTATGTCAAGGGAAGGAAGAGAAAGTGTATATTTCTGTTAGCAGCAAGATGAACTACATGATTACTATGGCCATTACTGGCTAATAGTTTCTTCACAATCAGAAAACAGAAGCATATGCAGAAAGTAGCTATCTTTTTTTATTGGTGGGGCAGGCTTTTCATGTTATCAGCTGACCATCAAACTGGTTTCTTGGGACAAAGACAGTATGTGTGCATGTGTGTGTGTGTGTGTGTGTGTGTGTGTGTGTGTGTGTGTGTGTGTGTGTGTGTGTGTGTGTGTGTGTGTGTGTGTTTTGTATATGTGCATTTGTATGTGTGTGCATGTGTGCGCATGCAATTGTGTGTGTGCGTGTGTGTGTGTGTATTTTTTGCGTGTACGAGCACATCTGTATGTGCATGTCATTGTGTGTATGTGTGTGTGTGTGTGTGGGGGGGGGCTCAGTGCCACTCTGCTGCTCTCCACTTTATAAGTTCTGCCTTAGTATTTAAATGGCCCCTTAGAGGCAAATCACATGATTGTCATAATTCTGGCTGCATTCTTTTTCAAGAATTGCAGACTCACCCACCTCTCTTTAAATTTAATGGCTTCAGTAGTGATCAGCTGAGACACTATCAGTCACAACCAGTCAAAACCATGTTTGTTGAATTTCCAGTGTGGTGCATGGCAACTAGGCAGCATCTTTCATTGTATTCCACACCATCAGAAGGAATTCAACATGGAATAAAATAATCAGCAGATTGGGAGGCTGTTAGACTTGGGCACAGGCACTTAGAAGGTTACAGATTACGAATAGTTCTGTTTTACTCACCAAGTAGTGGCATTTCTTCAAAGTATACAAAACACAACAGGCAAGACAAGGACATTGAGAGGGTTCTTGGCAAAGGCCAGCAAAAGGTGCATGGAGTGCATGTTTTAACCAGTAAACAGGGTAATAGTGAAATTCTGAAGATGTTTCCTGAATTTAAAGAAATACAATGCAACAACATCTGGAATAACTGGAAAAGTATGTTTACCATGAAGAAAGATTAAGCATTATGGAAAAGAATGTACATGACCATGGGGTGCATTTAAAAAAACATAGATACACAAATAGACAATATACTTTTCCAGCAACAGACATGTTGCATTTCTAGACAATGTTTAAGGGAAGGATTTGCAAAGAATATCCCCACTTTCACTAAGAGCTTTTGCCAAAAGGGATTGTTTCCATGCCTGAATGAAATGAGATTCAGAGCTACATTAGCCACAATGAGGAAAGTCTTTATTGCTGGCTAATTTCCATGCCTCTGGATCATGTAGTGTTACTGCTAGAGCTAATCAGCTCTGTCCTGT
>NC_056725.1:497526751-497556751 GCF_019279795.1 Protopterus annectens | reverse complement strand
GTTATCACCCAGCGTTGTTATTGCCATTCTAATTTACCAATGGTTATTTCCCAGATCTATATGCTTTGTGAGGAAATTGGTCTCTGATGGGGTTTAACAGAAGGTAGTAAAGACAAAAGGATTCCAACCAGCCACTTGCAAAGGTCTGTTGACACACAAAGATCTATTATTTAACGTATAAAAGTTTATTACAACTAAACAATGCTTTTGTCACTTAACAGGAGTAACTACTACAGAAATAAAATAACCACAGCAATGTGGTAAAATTTAAACAGTCCGCTTCAAAGTAATGTGATAGTACTAACCAATCAATGTGCATCATTTGGTGGGAAAAAAAACAATGTAATTTTATAGCAACACAGGTTAAAGCACAGCTTTACAGCACAGCTTAAATACACTGTACAAGTATCTAACATTGGCCATTATAGTAAACAAGTAATTACTCAAATGGGAACAAAATGCAAGACTTGTTTCATACTTTAAAGAACAATTTTTTTAGAATCAATTTTTTAAAAGTCAATTTTTAAAACAGCCAGATAGTTAAATTGTTTATGATGAATGAATACACAACCTATATAAAATATAAAAGCTCTAATTCTAGTAAATAGAGTTTAGAATGCTTCAAACTCTCCTATGACCATTTAAAGTCAAATACATTGTCTTAAAGGAGACTTATTGTCTCATACAGCTCTTTAGTTTCAATAAACAAGCTATATTACAATTGTCATTAAGACCAGGATGAGAAAATGCATTTAATGTCAATTGCCACTCAAGTTCCCGACATTCTAATAACAATGACGTGGGTCCTCCCCTAATATCATTGACTAATTGATCTCTTGCTAAAAATTGAAAGGAGTGACCTGCTTTCATATTAATATGTTTGACTAAAGCATTGTCACTATTATTCTTAGAAATCGCATAAGTATGTTCATAAATTCTATCTCGAAATTTGCGATCTGTTTTCCTACATAGAATGCGCAACAATTTTTGCAACATGCCAAATAAATAATACTTTTAGAATTACAGTCAGTTTTGTGTAAAATCTGGTATTTCTTCCCTGCTATTTCAAAGGTACTGACTGTTTTTATATATTTACACATCTTGCAAGCCCCACAGGGGGAGGAGCTAAATATCCTATTGTTAGTTCTAAGTTTTTTGGCCTCAAGTAAGCTTTTCAAGTTGGCTCCCCTTTTATATATAATTATTGGATGGGGGCCAATTCTTTCCATTAACAAGTTGTCTTTATGTAAGAGGTACCAATTCTTATACAGGGTGGATCTAACTTGATCGCTGTCATTGTTAAAAGTTGTAATGAAACATGACCTATACAAATGACTAGTGTCATGGTGACTAACTGCAGGTACATTATAGCTCTGGAGTGTCAACTAGTTAGGTATACTAACAAGTTGAGAACCATTTAAACCAACACTGATGTTAATAATGTCAGTTTCTTCAAGTGCTACCTCATTATTGAAAGTCGTTACATTTAAAATAAGATTAATAGTACCTGTCCTACATTTGTTTTTCACTTCCACAATCAGTTCGTGAATTAGATGGGTGGGATACCCTCTGTTCACGAACATGTTTTCCAATAATTGGCATTCTGCTGAAAAGTCTACTTCGAGAGAACACATTCTAGGTGCCCTAATCAGTTGACCCTTTATAATAGAACATTTCTGTTTAAAAGGGTGTGCGCTATAGTAGTGTAAAAATTAGTTGCAATATGAGGGTTTTCTGTAAATAGTAGAACTTAACTTTTTGTTAAAAGGGACTTTTGTTAGTTTAACATCCAGATAGTCAATGCTGGTTGTGTCAAATTTATGAGTAAATTGAAAAAAATGTAGTAGTGGAATTGAAATAGTCAATTAATCTATCAGCTGCATTCATATCACCTTTAAAAATAATAAAAATATCATCTAAAAATCTCGTATAATATACTAAAGAATTTATTACATCTGGTTTGTCAAAAATGAACAACTTTTCCCAATAAGCTACAAAAAGGTTAGCTAAACTAGCTCCACACGGGGAGCCCATAGCTACACCATGTTTTTGTAGATAATATTGACCATTAAATATGAAAAAGTTGTTCATCAGTATAATATCAATAAGTTCAGTGACCAAGTCAATGTCCCTAGCTGAAGCATTCTTTTCTTTCATCATTAGCGCCACCCATTATACTGCTTCTGTATGTGGGATAGAAGTGTATAGATCAACCACGTCAATAGTAAGGAAGTTAAAGTCTAGTTCCATGGTTAAATTATCTAATCTTTCTAAAAAAGACCACGAGTCTTTACAGACTTGTGGGATCAATTTTAAATATTTTTGAAGGCTCAAATCAACTACTTTAGCACAAGGATTTGTTAAAGATACTCTTCCATTAATGAGTGGTCTCATTGGTGGGTTAAACAGGTCCTTGTGAATTTTAGGGATCCCAAACATTATTGGTATCTTAGGGAAAGGAATGTTAATATAGTTGAATGTGTCTAAATTTATTTTAGCCTCAATAAATAAGTCCCTAAAGTAGCTTTTGTCCCTTGTCAATGCTACATTGTATTCATGTAAAGATACCGTAGAATAAGCAATGTTGTCTAAAACTAGTTCCATCCTATTGTTATAGTCAGTTACATCAAAGATAACCAATCCACCCCCCTTGTCTGGTTTAATGATACAAACCAATGAAGATCTCAGCAGGTTCAAGGCTTGCATTTGTTCGTGGCTTACATTATAATGTTTAGGATGGTTAATATGAGTACGAGTATGTGGGATATACTTGATATCTAATTCACAAACATTCTCGAAAAGTAGTAGCAAAGGATGTAGTGGTGGGTTAAAGGTACTTAAAGGCTTAAAGCTAGAATGTGGGGATCATTGCCACCCAGAAGAAAAGATAAATTAAGTTTTCTAACATAGCACTTCAAGTCCATCAGAGTTTTAGCAATGTTCATGTTTTTACTAGGGACAAATGTATTGCCCTCTGCTAATAAGTCAGTTAAGTCAGGCTCTATGGTAATAGATGAAAAATTATAAATATTAAAGTCTCCACGAGAGTTCTTTAATATAGCCAACTTAATAAAAGAATGTGCAGAGGAAAAGTCAATTATCTCTTCCTCCGGTTGCTCCAACCTTTGTTCTTCTGATTCCGAGAGCGACATGGATATGAAGTGTTCTTGAGATTCCCCACTTGGTGAAAAACCTGTTTGGTCTGATGGCTATTCGAAGTTTGACCAATAGTTTGGACATTGACATTGGCATTGTTGTTAGCATTATTAGACCGCAGTCTTTCACTGCGTCTCACAGGTTCAAGAAGCTGGCCATTACTGGCATCAACATTTGTGTTAGCCTCACTTAAATTTCCGAAACTAACTGTTGGGGCTGGACTGTTTGGAAAACTCACTGACTTGTTGTTGTGCCAGATTTGTGCCAACTGAGGTCTAGGATACGCAGATCCATTATTGTAAGCCAAACAGTCCCGGTTCAGCTTCTTGATTTTATTAGTTTTAAGTTTCTCCAAAAGTTGGTCAATGCTAGTAAAAACCCTCCCATAATCATACTTGTATCTAGGAAAGTCAGCGTCTAATTTGATATCCTTGCCCAAGTCTTTCACTTCCATAGAAATGCACTCTATTTGTATAGTGTAGTGTTTAATCATTAGTTCCATTAATAGGAACCCTGAAGAATCGAAAAGATTTAATAGTTCTTTGTGAAATACTGAGTCAGGTACTAGTCCCATCGGGAACTGGTGAAAACGCAAACCTTTAGGAACCAATTTCTCAACTAAACATTGTTTAAAATAAACGACTTCCAATTGAAGCTTTTTTAATTTAAGCAGTTTGGAGTCGAGGAGCTTCAATTTTTCAGTAATTAAGTGTATACTCACTGGTGCAGGTGTAGCGTCTGTAGCCGGTCGTTCTACGTTAGGGGTGAAACCTGAAGCCAAATTGCCTGTATTGTTCACCCACTCAATTACCAAAGGAGTGCCAATAAGCTCAGTAACACTAAGATGATTTCCAGGTCCTTTTGTTGTAGAGTTAGTGTTTGGACAAACGTCCTGACCTGGAGGCAAAGAGACTGAACTAGAGCTCAGTTCCACTAATTCACTGCCAGCACCATTAGTCCTGAGTAAATTCTGGCTGTTATGTTCAAAATTGTTAATACGCAAGCCAGCGTTATTAACCTGTGCTGCTTCACCATTCCGTTTATCCACCAAATCAAGGCGGCTTGCGAGATTGTCAATACGTTGAGTTAACGAACTCAACAAAACTGAAAAGTCTGAAGGATCCGGTTGTTGGGATGAACCAAATAGGTTCGGGCTTGCTGGGCTGTTTGACGGTCTGGAAGGCATAACAAATGAACTATTAAAGACTCCAAAAACAAACGTACTAAAGACAAAAGGATTCCAACCAGCCACTCGCAAAGGTCTGTTGACACGCAAAGATCTATTATTTAACGTATAAAAGTTTATTACAACTAAACAACGTTTTCATCACTCAACAGGAGTAACTTCTTCAGAAATAAAATAACCACAGCAATGTGGTACAATTTAAACAGGCCGCTTCAAAGTGATGTGATAGTACTAACCAAACTCCCCTAGACTGACATATCAGGATGCAGCTTTACCAGTGAGACTACTCTCTCATGCTGAGTACACTGCTACTGGGAAACCTCATAGGTTGACTGGTCTAAAAAATAAGACAAATTTGCCATTAGTGGAAAAGTGGACATGTTAAGGTTTCTCACTCATGGTAGCCTTTCTGAATCATAGCCTTTATGTTAAAAATAATAAGTGCTGATTTACTTTTGTATACATGTGTGTTTGTCTTTACATATATATTTATATATATATATATATATATATATATATATATATATATATGTTTGTGTGTATATAATGTGAGCTAAAAAATTAAAATAGATATATTTTTTCAATTCTGAATGTGTCTTGCCAACATTCTACATTAAGTGTTGTGTTTTTATATATATATATATATATATATATATATATATATATATATATATGTATATAAGAACCATGACTTATTACTGTTGAGTTAGAGTTCTCTGAACATACTGCAGTTTTCTTGCCCAAGGTAGTTATAGAGGAGAAGGAATATTACAGCTTCTCAAAGAAGAATATTAAATCTGATATAAACACAGTTGCTTAATAGGACGTACAATGCAAAGTGCAGAAATTAACTGTACAGGTATACAATTAAATATTAGAATAAATCTGCATTGACAGCTACATGACAATGATAAACTGAAGTATGACATTTGCAAAAACTGCATAGTAGCCTCAAGGTTATCTGGCAACTCATTGTAGGGGGTAAGTTTTTATGGTGCTAACAAGCTTCTTCATATACTTTTTGGTCTAATCCTCACTAGTTATCATTTGTCTACTGTGTGAGTGAGGATGACATTTTACAAGATAATGCTTCCTCACTGCACCTGAAAAAGAGGCATTTGTGCCTAGTGGATTTACTCTAGATGCTAAAGCCATTGAATAATGTTGCTGATGAAGAAATTTCACATAGTTTAACATGATAAGAAAAAGAGGAAAAAACATAGCCCTTGTGATTTTTTTGTTTGAGTAACTAGCATGTTATTGGTTTGTGTGTTGAGTTGTATGTTAATTTCTTTACCATCCACTTAGAGATAATAACTAGCAGTATGTTTCTATGTATGCTGTCTTGCCTACCTACACCCCCTAAAAAAAACATTAGGTATTAATATGTTCCTTGGCCAACCTGTATGCAATTAATGTCAGGTCTGGGTCTGTTTATACCACTGAATGAGTTTCTTTTGCCATTCCTTCTACTTATGTCTGCCTTATGGTTTTCATATTACATTTTGTTTCAGTATATTTATATATGTGACCACGAGAGAACTGTATCCACTATGGTTTTGTCACAGAGTCTGTGAATCCATATACATTGCAAGTATTTTACTTCCACCTGATTTATACGCATGCACTCTACAACCAAACATTTTTTTTCAAGACTGCCATCTGTCCCAAATATGCATTTGCACTAAACATAGTAAAATGATGACAACACTTACCTGCTTTAAATCAAGGATGCGTCTTGTCAGCTGGATTTTATCTGTTGTCTCCTCTAGAAGTTCAGTAAGGGTGGGTACCTCCTCCTAGAGAAGTAAAAGAGTAGAATATGGTAATCAGCAGAGCCTGAGTCTTTGGTAGTCAAAAGTCAGCATCTCCTTTTGGCTTATCCTGGTTAGGGGTCACCACAGCAGTCTGCAGAACAATTGGCAGTGGAGTTGTATAGTGAGTTGCCAGCCCGGCACCCAACTTTCCACAAAAGGCAAACACACAGAGGGCCAATTTAGAGTGTCCAATCCACCTACAGCATGTCTTCGAGAGGAAACCCACATGACCACAGGGAGGACATGCAGACTCTCCGCAGAAGGCTTCCCAGCCGAGAAATGAACTGGAGAACCTCTTGCTGTGAGGCAGCAACGCTAACCACTGCACCACTGTTACCACCCAGTCTTTGGTCGTGAAAATGTAAGTCATACATTATTTTGGATTTCTGCTATGTGTGAGAAAAGCATTGCTTTCTTTGATTCATTCTCTGTCTAACCCCTTTCATTATCTAATGTGCTACACCAGAACTAATGGCAGTTATAAAAAATTTAAAATATTTCCTTGTGCTTTGGTTTTAGAAGTTGCTCAGTAAGGTGTACACTTTATATGAGTGACACAAAATTCCTCGACAGTCAGTTGCATCTGTCTTCAAGCCAACACAGCTTTAGTACTCATCACAACCTTCTGGCCAGTAACTATTAGTGTACCACAAGGATCTATACTAGACCCCGCACTTTTCAGCTTATTCATCAATGTCCCTGCACTGCTATAGAAAATACTGCCCTAGTTCAGTGCACTAATGACTCAGTCTTTATCTCTCTGCTAAACTCTCTCTAAACTTTAAGACCTTACACAGGAATCTTTTTTATCTTTTGAAACATGGCTAAATAATTCACAAATATGTCTAAACCCTAAAAAACGAAATTACTGCTGTTTACCCCTAAATACATCTCTACCAATTCAATAATATCCACTTTCATCTATGCCAACCACACAATGACAGAACAATA
Organism: Protopterus annectens; assembly: GCF_019279795.1. Taxonomy (NCBI): domain Eukaryota; kingdom Metazoa; phylum Chordata; order Ceratodontiformes; family Protopteridae; genus Protopterus; species Protopterus annectens. Next base: position 497,549,641 of record NC_056725.1, on the reverse strand, counting down.
AACCACATAGAATGACTGTGTGCCATTATAGAAGAACAGTTGCAATTTGTTCACCATGGAGCATGTGGGGTTAAAACACTGATCAAAAATTAGGTACATTACTCACAGTAAAAACCTACCTCAGTGACACAGCCTGTAGATATCTAACCCCTGCTTTCTTCTCTCCTCTATGCTGCCTCAGTCTTCACTAACTGTCAAGTCTCACAGGTGCCCAAACTTGGCCAATGTTATAATCATAGCTGGCCTTGGTCATAGGTCAACTAGGCAACCATCTAGGATGCCACTGTAGCAGGAGCAATTTTCCAGTATTTATTTGGTGTAGGTAGAGCAGAATGGGGGCACCGGGTGATGGTGGGGGTACTGTCAAGCCCTTTGGCCTAGGGCACCAGTTGACCTAAGGCCTGTCCTGGTTATAATAAAGTAGTCAAGTTTGCAGCAAACTATAACAACAAAACAGTCCTGTATCTAGCACTCAGAGAATTAAACTGGTTATAACTATATCATCTAACTCTTTCTCAGCTAACTACAGTAACAGACTTCTCTACAAGCCTGAAAAATTTCCAGCCAATCACAACTTAATGCAACACTACTCCCCAGTAGAATATTATGCTCTGGAGAAAAGTCGGTAACTATTACCAAATCATCTAAATTGCAGGTGAGTGTCTATATTCAGAAAGTGTAGCTAAATTATGGAACCATATCCTACTACCACTGAAATCCATTCAGAATGTAAATTCAATTAAAAAAAATTAACTAAAACTTCACTTAGCAAATCAATGAATCTTCTCCTGTATATCTCCAAGATAAATACTTCTGTTATCTTCAGTTTGCCATATCATCACACCATTTCTCTTCATTCAGAATCATATTTCCCCACAACCAGTCTTCACCAACACCTGATGAGTTTTACTAGCATCTCCCATCCACATACATATTTTTGTGACATTGTTCACCCTCCAACTATATACTTCTAGTATAAACTTTATGACAGTCATATATATAATTATCTATAAACTAGTTTTATATCCCTTCTCTTAACTGTATTAACATTTTCTGCCCTATCAACTTTCTTCCCTCACTTCCATTACTTTGACTTTCGAATCAGAAATCACAAGATCTATTATCTTTTTAACAAACCCACTAACAAACCTCTTTAAATGCTCAATGTTCAACGTCTACTATGTGCAACGTATTTTATACTGTAGCAGTTGCCTTTATTTCATATGAATTTAATGTGATTGGCAGAGGTATGTGCAACTGTTAATGTATACTTCTTAATGTCTGTTCACGTATATTACTGAATTTCTGTTAAAAATCTTTATGATATGGTGAAGCTTTGTTCCCTAGGACACCACTGAAAATGTTTTTGATTAAACCCAGTAAACAAAATAAAAGAAATAAAAGATTCTAATTTCTACTACAGAAACTTAACTTAGGCATCCAGGGTATTGCAGTAAGGTGAAATTATTAGTTTTCATGGTTAGAATGCCATCTGACACCACAAAGTTAAACCTGTGAGTAATGCTAGTAATTCCTGTGTTGAAAAAACAGCAGTGTTCTTACTGAAGCAGCACGTAGCAAAGAAAATTCAAAAAATGTTAAAAATAATATTGTGTACCACTGTGAAACTTGTCTTACTAGATTTCATGTTGTGTATGGTAATACAAATGGGTATCTTCTTATGTCTGCATTAATAAAACATTAGCATTTTCGCTTGTCCTAATAATATGAAAATTATTTCATGAAATATAAACAGGCTATCAAACCCAATGAATTATGCAAGAACACACAATATATTAAGTGATCATTACCTGACAAATTTTAGTTAAAATAAGAATAGATACATACATTTGAAAATGGGGATCATGATAAAACAGGTTTTCTAAGGTATGTTCTGCATCAGTCTCTACATGAAAGCACAAACATGTAAAAGTTTTTTTTTCTGCAAAAACTGATACATTTCTAGACAAAAATATAAACCAAATCCAAAGATGAGTGGTCAAGTGTAGCAGATCAAAATAAACTGAGTTAGTCCAGAGATCATTAAACGATTTATTCCACAGTATTGTAAGATACAAATACAATACACTATAAGCTGCAGTAGATAAGCGCTTTCACCCAAGAATGAGCTTCATCAGATCAAATCACTGCTACCCATGATTCCCTTATATATTGTGTATCACACCCTATCAAACAATCAAATAATCAAGTAATTAAAACATATGACAATTCTTAAAAACTCATGTACTTTGAAACACTAAAATCAATATATAATTCAGATTTATGCATCATGTCCCATATTTAACTTATGTGTCATAACAACAAGCCCAAGATGACTAAAAGATTTTTTATATATACATGTACCTTAAAGCAGTCAAAAAATGTATATATGAGATGTATAAAAACTCCTAAGAATATATATATACGTATGTATATTCAATATAACAAAATGACGTCATTATATGAAACTTATAACAAACACTTCCTTATATTGGAAAGTGAATAAACTCAGATGAATTGTGAACATATACTACCTGAGCTTAACATTAACATTTCTCCTTTTCCTCAGGGCTGGCTTGATAGAGGCTCTTTCATTCAGACCTGAGCCTCTATCAGCTCTTAACCTCATAATCCACTTACTTTCTCTGTCCTCAGTGTGGTTTCTGATGTCTCCACCCCTGATATTAGGTTCTATTAATTCTAAAGCCCTGAATAGAAAATTATGTTCATTACCTAACTCAACCACGTGTTTAGCCAATGCATTATGTGTGTTACCTTTTTTCATGTGGTATATATGTTCACGTATTCTATCTTTAAAGTGGCGGTTAGTCTTTCCAACATAAAATGCATTGCATACCTGGCAGACTGCCAGGTATACAATATTCATAGTCATGCATGTGGCTGCTGCCTGAGTCATGAACTGTATATGTGAGTCTGGATGTACAAACACTATATCATTGTCCATGTATATGCATTGATTGCAGTGTCCACATGCCTTAGTATAACTAGGCTCTAACTGTCGCCTATCCTTCTTAGAATAACATAATAACCTTCTGAGGTTCATTTTGTTCCTGAATAGAAAACGTGGTTCCTCCCCTACCACATTCCTAATCCCTTCATCTGTACATAGTATTGACCAGTGCTTACTAACTATATCTTTAACAGCCATACAATCATTTGTATATGGTAATGAAAATTTGACTTCCTTCTTCATAACTTGTATTTCATCATCTCTCTCTGGTCTTGGTCCATAATATGGAGCCGCTCTACCTTGCCTAAGTTCACTTATGTCATCTAATTGGTTATCAATCTCTTTAATACCATAACCTCTCTCTACTAATCTATCTTTTAAATCAGTAATTCCTGTCTCAAAACCTGTGTCAGTGGCATTGAGTCTAGATATACGCATACCCTGTCCCCTGATGATGTTCTTAAATATGTGATGTGGGTGCATACTATATCTTGACAATATTGTATTGTGATGACAGGGTTTACGATATACTCCTGTATTCACTAAACCATTATCCAATTTCTCAATAAATAGGTCGAGAAAGTCTATCCTTTCAGTAGAATGGTTCATTGTAAATACCAAATAATTAGTAAGACTGTTAATCATTGCAAGAAATTCCATCAATGTACATACATCTCCTCTCCACAGAATAAAAACATCATCTACAAAGCGTCTGTAGAATAATACAGATTGTTTATATTCTTTAGTTTGAAATAAGACTTCGTTCTCCCAATGAGCTAAAAACATGTTCGCATAGCTGTTTGCACATGGCGTACCCATGGCAACCCCAGCTTGTTGTTGATACAATAATTCACTGAACATGAAAACGTTATTGCCCAACACTATACTCATAAATTGGGATATTAAATCTATCAAAACAGGTGAATATGTACTATGTTTGGACAAATACTCTCTAATATATATGATGCCTACATCATTAGGTAGCACAGTGAATAATGATTGAATGTCAAGCGTAACAATTATTAAGTCATCAATATCCACTATCTTAATCACACAGTCATATAATTCCAGCAAAAACTGCTTGGAATCTCTAAGTATATTGGAATTATTGTTTAACACAGGACATAGGTGTTTCTCAATATAAACAGAGATGTGTTCAGTGACCCATCCCTGTCCAGAAACTACTGGTCTCATGGGTGGGTCACTGACACTCTTGTGTATTTGGGAAAACCTTGTATCAAAGGAACTAAAGGATTGATGATTCTAAAATATTCAAATAGTTCTTTGTCAATGGTTCCACCATTGAACATGTCCAATAAAGTGTTACTAACATGTAAAATAATGTCATTTACTATGTCACGATTAATTTCTAGATAAAACTTATCACTCAACAGATTCAACATAGCTGTATGATAGAACATAGTGTCCATGATAACAACCTGTCCCCCCTTGTCAGCTGGTCTTATCACTATTGTTTCATCCCTCTGTAAATTGCGTAAGCTCTCTCTCTCCTTTCTAGTGAGGTTGTCATTTCTCTTCCTGTATGCATTATTATTAAAATATCTATGCAACTCGTCTTCTGTTAATTTTAAGTAGGCCTCGACAAGTGGATGATGTGTCGGTGTAAAACAACTCAGCTTCTTGAATGCCAATGATGTTTCCCTTTCAACTGTGGTATGCTCATCACTATTCCGAAACAACAGTTTCAGCATTAAATTGCGACAAAACATCCTCGTGTCCAATATCATGTCAGCTAAATTACTGTGTCCGCTAGGGATGAAACTAAGCCCTTTATTCAATAATTTGATTTCATACTGTGTCAATTCATGACCAGAAATATTACAAACCAATGAGTTAGTACTGTGAATATTGTAAGTATTCATAGGTATGCCTATTGAATTCACTGTCCTAACTTGTTCCTCCACATCTTCTTTATAGTGTGTTGTGGTTGAAATTCCTCTGAGAATTTCCTTTTCTGTCGCCCCCTGCTCAGGGAGCGTCCCCTCTTCATCCCTCTGTCTTTCCTCACAGGTAGGGGAAAAGGAATCTCTCCATCTACTCTATTTACCATATTCATACTCTTATTATTTAACTTGGGTCTAACAGCTCTATCACTGGCTGTCTTGTCCTGATTCAATATTTTATTCACAACTTGCACATTGGGATAGAGGTTCATCTCAGCGGATTCCTTATGTATAACTTCATTTGTTGTTATGACTGCACTAGCTCCTGTGTCATTTTCAGCATGTATAATACTGATGACATCTTCAGTGTCCACAGACCCATTGGTCGACCTAACCAATGTTTTATTCAATACATCATTAGTATTCGGATTAGTCTCATGTACTGATTCCTGTACTACACCATTGTCTATTGAACAAGCGGCAGTCCTCAAACCAACATTTAAAGCACTAGCAGTTTAGGTAACAAAAAGGAAACAGGAAAAAAGATTATTTTTACTAAAAGGGGGAAATTGGCCTAAAAAAAAAACAAATTTCTTATATATATATATATATATATATATATATATATATGTTTGTGTGTATATAATGTGAGCTAAAAAATTAAAATAGATATATTTTTTCAATTCTGAATGTGTCTTGCCAACATTCTACATTAAGTGTTGTGTTTTTATATATATATATATATATATATATATATATATATATATATATATATATATAAGAACCATGACTTATTACTGTTGAGTTAGAGTTCTCTGAACATACTGCAGTTTTCTTGCCCAAGGTAGTTATAGAGGAGAAGGAATATTACAGCTTCTCAAAGAAGAATATTAAAACTGATATAAACACAGTCGCTTAATAGGACGTACAATGCAAAGTGCAGAAATTAACTGTACAGGTATACAATTAAATATTAGAATAAATCTGCATTGACAGCTACATGACAATGATAAACTGAAGTATGACATTTGCAAAAACTGCATAGTAGCCTCAAGGTTATCTGGCAACTCATTGTAGGGGGTAAGTTTTTATCGTGCTAACAAGCTTCTTCATATACTTTTGGGTCTAATCCTCACTAGTTATCATTTGTCTACTGTGTGACTGAGGATGACATTTTACAAGATAATGCTTCCTCACTGCACCTGAAAAAGAGGCATTTGTGCCTAGTGGATTTACTCTAGATGCTAAAGCCATTGAATAATGTTGCTGATGAAGAAATTTCACATAGTTTAACATGATAAGAAAAAGAGGAAAAAACATAGCCCTTGTGATTTTATTTGTTTGAGTAACTAGCATGTTATTGGTTTGTGTGTTGAGTTGTATGTTAATTTCTTTACCATCCACTTGATAATAACTAGCAGTATGTTTCTATGTATGCTGTCTTGCCTACCTACACCCCCCCCCCCCAAAATTAATATTAATATGTTCCTTGGCCAACCTGTATGCAATTAATGTCAGGTCTGGGTCTGTTTATACCACTGAATGAGTTTCTTTTGCCATTCCTTCTACTTATGTCTGCCTTATGGTTTTCATATTACCTTTTGTTTCAGTATATTCATATATGTGACCACCAGAGAACTGTATCCACTATGATTTTGTCACAGAGTCTGTGAATCCATATACATTGCAAGTATTTTACTTCCACCTGATTTACACGCATGCACTCTACAGCCAAACATTTTTTTTCAAGACTGCCATCTGTCCCAAATATGCATTTGCACTAAACATAATAAAATGATGACAACACTTACCTGCTTTAAATCAAGGATGCGCCTTGCCAGCTGGATTTTATCTGTTGTCTCCTCTAGAAGTTCAGTAAGGGTGGGTACCTCCTCCTAGAGAAGTAAAAGAGTAGAATATGGTAATCAGCAGAGCCTAAGTCTTTGGTAGTGAAAAGTCAACATCTCCTTTTGGCTTATCCTAGTTAGGGGTCACCACAGCAGTCTGCAGAACAATTGGCAGTGGAGTTTTTTAGTGAGTTGCCAGCCCGGCACCCAACTTTCCACAAAGGGCACACACACAGGGTCAATTTAGAGTGTCCAATCCACCTACAGCATGTCTTTGGGAGGAAACCAGAGTACCCGGAAGAAACCCACATGACCACAGGGAGGACATGCAGACTCTCCACAGAAGGTTTCCAAGCCGAGAATTGAACTGGAGACCCTCTTGCTGTGAGGCAGCAACGCTAACCACTGCACCACTGTTACCACCCAGTCTTTGGTAGTGAAAATGAAGTCATACATTATTTTGGATTTCTGCTATGTGTGAGAAAAGCATTGCTTTCTTTGATTCATTCTCTGTCTAACCCCTTTCATTGTCTAATGTGCTACACCAGAACTAATGGCAGTTATAAAAGATGAAAAATATTTCCTTGTGCTTTGGTTTTAGAAGTTGCACAGTAAGGTGCACACTTTATATGAGTGACACAAAATTACCTCGACAGTCAGTTGCATCTGTCTTCAAGCCAACACAGCTTTAGTACTCATCACAACCTTCTGGCCAGTAACTATTAGTGTACCACAAGGATCTATACTAGACCCCACACTTTTCAACTTATTCATCAATGTCCCTGCACTGCTATAGAAAATGCTGCCCTAGTTCAGTGCACTAATGACTCAGTCTTTATCTCTCTGCTAAACTCTCTCTAAACTCTAAGACCTTACACAGGAATCTTTTTTATCTTTTGAAACATGACTAAATAATTCACAAATATGTCTAAACCCTAAAAAACTAAATTACTGCTGTTTAACCCTAAATACATCTCTACCAAATCAATAACATCCACTTTCATCTATGCCAACCACACAATGACAGAACAATAAACCACATAGAATGACTGTGTGCCATTATAGAAGAACAGCTGAAATTTGTTCACCATGGAGCATGTGGGGTTAAAACACTGATCAAAAATTAGGTACATTACTCACAGTAAAAACCTACCTCAGTGACACAGCCTGTAGATATATAGCCCCTGCTTTCTTCTCTCCTCTATGCTGCCTCAGTCTTCACCAACTGTCAAGTCTCACAGGTGCCCAAACTTTGCCAATGTTATAATCATAGCTGGCCTTGGTCATAGGTCAACTAGGCAGCCATCTAGGATGCCACTGTAACAGGGGCACTTTTCCAGTATTTATTTGATGTAGGTAGAGCAGGATGGGGGCACCGGGTGATGGTGGGGGTACTGTCAAGCCCTTCTGCCTAGGGCACCAGTTGACCCAAGGCCTGTCCTGGTTATAATAAAGTAGTCAAGTTTGCAGCAAACTATAACAACAAAACAGTCCTGTATCTAGCACTCAGAGAATTAAACTGGTTATAACTATGATATCATCTAACTCTTTCTCAGCTAACTACAGTAACAGACTTCTCTACAAGCCTGAAAAATTTCCAGCCATTCACAACTTAATGCAACACTACTCCCCAGTAGAATATTATGCTCTGGAGAAAAGTCAGTAACTATTACCAAATCATCTAAATTGCAGGTGACTGTCTATATTCAGAAAGTGTAGCTAAATTATGGAACCATATCCTACTACCACTGAAATCCATTCAGAATGTAAATTCAATTAAAAAAGATCAACTAAAACTTAACCTAGCAAATCAATGGATCTTCTCCTGTATATCTCCAAGATAAATACTTCTGTTATCTTCAGTTTGCCATATCATCACACCATTTTTCTTCATTCAGAATCATATTTCCCCACAACCAGTCTTCACCAACACCTGATGAGTTTTACTAGCATCTCCCATCCACATACATATTTTTGTGACATTGCTCACCCTCCAACTATATACTTCTAGTATAAACTTTATGACAGTCATATATATATAATTATCTATAAACTAGTTTTATATCCCTTCTCTTAACTGTATTAACATTTTCTGCCCTATCAACTTTCTTCCCTCACTTCCATTACTTTGACTTTCGAATCAGAAATCACAAAATCTATTATCATTTTAACAAACCCACTAACAAACCTCTTTAAATGCTCAATGTTCAACATCTACTATATGCAACGTATTTTATACTGTAGCAGTTGCCTTTATTTCATATGAATTTAATGTGATTGGCAGAGGTATGTGCAACTGTTAATGTATACTTCTTAATGTCTGTTCACGTATATTACTGAATTTCTGTTAAAAATCTTTATGATATGGTGAAGCTTTGTTCCCTAGGACACCACTGAAAATTATTTTGATTAAACCCAGTAAACAAAACAAAAGAAATAAAAGATTCTAATTTCTACTACAGAAACTTAACTTAGGCATCCAGGGTATTGCAGTAAGGTGAAATTATTCTTAAGTTTTCATGGTTAGAATGCCATCTGACACCACAAAGTTAAACCTATGAGTAATGCTAGTAATTCCTGTGTTGAAAAAAACAGCAGTGTTCTTACTGAAGCAGCACGTAGCAAAGAAAATTCAAAAAATGTTAAAAATAATATTGTGTACCACTGTGAAACTTGTCTTTCTAGATTTCATGTTGTGTATGGTAATACAAATGGGTATCTTCTTATGTCTGCATTAATAAAACATTAGCATTTTCGCTTGTCCTAATAATATGGAAATGATTTCATGAAATATAAACAGGCTATCAAACCCAATGAATGATGCAAGAACACAAGATATATTAAGTGATCATTACTGGACAGATTTTATTTAAAATAAGGATAGATACATACATTTGAAAATGGGGATCATGATAAAACAGGTTTTCTAAGGTATGTTCTGCATCAGTCTCTACATGAAAGCACAAACATGTAAAAGTTTTTTTTTCTGCAAAAACTGATACATTTCTAGACAAAAATAGTCTGATACAACCAAAAGACAAAAGCCATTAAGGAAAAACTTGACTCTCTCTATATTTCCACGCATGACTATATTTAAAGTTCAGAAGCTTATGAGTGACTTGAATGACTTAACAGAAAGAATGCTACTTGTGTGAGAATGCTGGCATATGTTGTCATCTTCTGTAGATGCCCTAAACAAGGAGCAAACTAAGAAGTTTGCCTCGGCTGAAAAATATTTTAGCCTTGAAAGTAATAGCATGCTCAGTGGGATGACTTATGGACTTACAGCATGCACCCATCACTTTTAACATCTTTGGTCCGTTTTCCAAAAAAATGTGGATTTTTTGGAAAAATTAGTTGCAAATCATCAAAGACTAAAGTTAGAAAATAATGGCAGTCATTTTAGTTTCAGACTTCATGTCCTTCAGACAATTCATGTTAATGCAAAACCTGTTATTCTATCAACTTTCTAAGTTTGTAAGAGGAATATTTAAAAAAAATGTTGCTACTTGTGGGTCTTTGTCCTATTTTTATTAATGGCTTTGTTCAGATTTCTTGCTCTAGGAGGTTGGGAGGTATGAGAATAGTTGGTTGATGATCAAGCAAGCAGTTTATGAATAATACAAAAAGTATGAAGGAAAGAACCAAACCCTGAGAAAAGCCTTTGAGAAAAAGGGGCAGATAGAGAATATGTTGAATCTAATTCTACTGAGAAGAGCTTGTCTTGATAAAGGATTTGAACCAATTTCGTGCTAAGGGGCAGCATCCTGCACCTAGATGTGAATTTAGTAAGCGGTTATAGTTAACCAGATAAAATGCCATAGTGAGATCAATGAAGACAGAGAAAGTTATTAACTCGTGTTTTGAAGGATGTCATCAGTAGGTGTCTAGATGGCAGTCATAGTGCCCCATCTTGTCCAAAATCAGTGCTAGTGAGGAGATAAAATCCTGTAGGTTTCAATATAGTGAAACAATTGGTTATAAATTACATTTTCAAGAACTTTCCCAAGAGTTGGAAGTATAAAAAACTGGACGGAAGTTGTCAGAGGAAGGTCTAGTGATCTTAGATAGAGGCTTTACAGTGGCAGTTTTCCATTGTGGTAATATGGGTAATTTAAAAAGGCAAAGGCTATACAGTGGTTTGAAAGGGTATAGAATGCAATTCCAGTATGAGGCAACATGCCAGCAGTGAAAATCATCTGCCCCTGTAGAGGGATCAGATTGTTTTTTTCCTAGAAGAGAAACAATACCCTTCATTTTAAAAGCAGGGGATACAGATCGTGAGTGAAATTGGGTGTTTGTAAAGAGGGCGTTAAGAGTATGGGAATAAATGAGAGGACTCTGATAGTATGGAAAATTCTGATAAAAAGTCCTTTGGAAATAAGGAACAATATTATAGTCTGACAATATTGTCTCCTTTGGAGACATCAGTGGTGGTATTCATCGTTTTTTATCTTGGTTAACTAAGTTCCTGAATTTCTTGGGGGTATTGTGGAGAGGGTTCTGGACACTGTTGATGAGGATAATTTTGTATCTGTCTCTATTTTTGTTCAAGGGAGAAGCCTTTCCACTAGTGTTACTAAAGCATTGCTTAATTTCTGAGCTTTTAAAAGAATTGTATTTATTTACTTATGTATATGTGTGTATATACATATGAATGTATGAATAAAGTGTTTTTATATGCTAATACTTTCATGTACTTATTTATTTATGTTTGGTGCCCCAGTGGTTGTGAATGGGTATGAAGAATTTGGTAATTTTTTTGAAAAGTACTTGCCTTTCAGGTTATGGAAGTATATCTGTAAACATGGAGGCAAGCAGGGAAGAGCCTTGAACAAAAAGAGGGGCTGCCATTTAGTTTTAGAGAGTCTTATGTTAAAGACTTTGATTTTTTTTTCCAGTTTTTGATCTGGAGGAGATTAGTGTGAGAAAGCTTTTGCACAACAATTTTAGCATAAATTGTATGAGGCAGTGGTCATGTATGCATGGTGAGTTGCTTTTAAAGTTAAAGATTGAGATTAGGATGTTTGTAATCACTACATCCAGGAAGGAGTGATTTCCTGATTTGAAGCCTGATTTGGTATATTCTTTGACCACTTAAAAAATGCCATAGCTGGAGAGAAGGTCCAGAATACCCTACTTGGAGGGGTTGTGGAGGTTTATATTAAAGCCATCAAGGATGATAGCATTTTTGGGGGGGAACTACATTTTAGCAAGAGGTCATTGATAGGCGTGAATACTTTTTTAAGTTCATGAATGAAACTACATGAATTAAAAACTCCTTCTTCATAGCCAAGCCCTCTCTTTCTATGGCAGTAGACTTCTTTTCAGCATTGCTTACTTTTCATCTGATAAAGCATGAAATCTTTCCTCATCTTGAATATCCCTGAACAGTACTGCTAATAAATCTACCTGTGATGCATCGATAAACAAAGAAAATTCATTCACAAAACCACAAGCCACTACCACTGGCTGAGAATATAACATTCTTTTTAGCTCATCAAGTGCTCTATCTGCCTCAAGAGACCATTGCACTTTGATAGGAAATATGTCTAAGGAACATCTTCTCCTCTTCTTTTCTGTGTATAGGTCATATTTTGTTGTTTTCATTTTTGCTATCTGTACCCTTACTACCCCTCTTTCTATAAGGTATTCCAGGTGTTTGGCTTTCAAAGTTTCTGATTTTCTGTCCATTCCATGTCCATGAAGGCCTTTAATGCTTTGCAGTTAACTGGATTGAGAAGATGCTAGCCCAGTCACTCCAGTCCCATTCATCTGGTGTGGGTACCATTCAAGTACCACAAGTTTTGTTTCAAGATCTTCCTCCATGGTTAGGTGCTTAAAAGCCAGACCTGTCTTCAGCATGGCCATGTATTTGACAATTGCCATCATCCTGTTTTCTGCAGCAGAAATAGTTTGCAGTAATTTTCTGCTGTTGCCATCTTGGGACAACATAGATGTACTCCAAAAATAAAATAACAAAACTCCTAGCCCATACCATGATACTGCTGTCACTTCAGCTAGAGATTTTGTTTTTATTTCCTCAAACTTCAAAAACTGAAAGTTAAAATCAGTATCCTTCTTGTCATAGAAAATTGCATGCCATATTTGCCCACTGCACCCACCAATGAGGTAAACTGTAGCAAGGGCACTTTTTTGTCTATAAAATTATGTTTTTTTTAATATTAAAACAGAAGTCAAAATAATAGTTTCTTGGCACAAACTCTTTTTAGATAGAAAAAAATTGCACTTTCATTATGAGGTCAGGAATATTTTCAGAATAAATTCAGACAACTTCCTTCTAGCAGGATTCTCAGTAGAATATCTCCTATGTATCTTAGACTCCTTCAAGTTGTCTCTTCCCTTCCAGAGCATACTTCCCAGTACTGATGTTCCAGGCTCAAAATCCTCCTGCAATGAGAGGTGAACGTCTCTGATCTCTAGGGTCATAACCCTCCTTTTTTACTCATTCCACTAACAAGCTAATTTTTTGCTAGCATCACTGTTTAAATGAATCTTTTTACCTAATAAATATATTTTTAACACATTGTATCACAGTACTATTCAAAGTATTGTTTACATGGCATCAGTTTTGGCACATCCTAGCTATACTGTGCAACTGTACATTTATATCTATATCTATATCTATAGCTATATCTATATATATATCTATATGTGTTTGTCTATGTCTATCTCTATTAGGGTCTGCATGACAGTGCCAACCACATGCAATGTAGGAGGATCCTGGGTTCATTCCTGAGAAAACAGTGTTTTCCTTTCCTGCTCAGTAGCTAATACTAAAAAGGTTAATCATTTGTACTGCATTGGAAGCTTGTGTGTTCTAAATAATTACCAACATGGGGTTTCCTCGTGAATTGAGAAACAACTACCCTTGGGAAACTAGGTACCTTACTGTTCAGAGACTATCTCTTGGTCAATTGGCAGTAACAGCTACACGGAATGAGGTGGTGGTGGGGGCATCCTGGGTTCAATACCCAGACAAGAGTCAGTGTTTTTCCTTCCTGGTCAGTAGTTTATATATATATATATATATATGACCATATGCATATGTATATGTATATGTATATGTATGAGCCTGTCTGTTTTATCAGCTTATAACAACAGCAGATAAAACAGGGGTAGGCAGAAAAAAGCCAATAAGAAGAACCAAGTAAAAAAAAATTGTTGCATGGACTTCAGTCATTTAGGAAGCACAGTCGTTTTTGCTGCAGTGGCAGCATATATGTGCAATATAAAGAAGGTTCCCCTCTCCTATACTCCCCATCACATTGTGTTGTGCCAATGGTAGGACCCCTGAGTCTATAAAATTATTGCTTTAGAGGAAAGTTCTCATGTCATGAGACAACCCCAGTGTCTCAGCAAGCAGCAAGCAGAAACTAATATTGTTTTAGTATTATTGTACAGGAAGAAATATGTATGGCTATTCCCCGGGCTGCAGGAGTACATGTCTCTTTTGCAGTTCAAGAAGTCTGAAAAGCATTGAAGTCAAATGAGACAACCATTTTTTCTGATGGGTTTAAACCAACTTTAAAATGCAAATGTAAAGGCTTTAGAGTCTGGTGCCAAGATTTTTCCCTGCACATCTAAGTACACCTGGTGGATTTGAAGGTGTTGGTTTAAGAGAACATATGTCTTTTACAGAAGCTTATGAAACAGAACCTCTCAAGGATCACGATAAAAGCCCAAGTCATTCCATTTCTTGTCTATTTATTTTTCAACTATGTCAAGTTCGCTAAGCATGCAATAAAACATAAGTTAAAAAACCTTAAACAGTAATGCTTTGTTTAGCACAGCATTAAGTACTTTATTATTGTTGAAGTGTAGCAGGAAAAAAATCTGCATCAGTGCCAATACTTTGTCACGGCCTGCCCTGGATAAAAAAAAAAAAATCTTATTTTCATAATCCAAATTTCTCTGCAACTAGCTGTTACTCTAGTAACACCTGTTAGTGTCTCTAAAAGTATTTAAATAAATTAGGTGTCTCAGTGGACTGAGCATAGGTGAAGGGGTATTGGAACAACAGGTAAATTTTATTTAAGTAAGTCAGTATTTAGCTTATTGGAAGTTTACAGCTAGGCTTTGATTTTAAGTAACCACTGAAGAGATTTTGAATAGAATGATGTCTGCATTTTCTATCTGGAGACAATTTAAACAGGTATAATTAATACCTGTCATCACCTCAGCTCATTTACTTTCTAATCATGAACTTTCCTCAAAATGTTCTTGTTTGCATTAACTGCATTTGACATGAAAGCAGAAATTTGTCTTTATATGGATGTACATACATTATTTTATGTTATGTAAAAGCCTCTACCCTTTTATAATAATAATGTTTCATTTTTTGGAATGTGGTTTAGGGTAGTGCATCTCAGGGTTGTTGACAAACTCAAAGTAATAGTTTCAGTATGCTACAGCTTTTGTTTAAGATGAAAAAGGTTCCAGATTAACTGGCTGATGTAAAACAGCTGGATGGTAGAAGTGATTACTGCCATTGCGTTCTTCTGCCATCACTGTTACAGTTGAAATAGGACATGATATCATTATTAGAGTCCAAGAGGTATTCTCCAGTTATATATGTTATGACATTTTGTGGTGCATTCCTATTGTTTCTACACAATATAAGATCTGTATACCATGCACAGAAATTTTAATGGTCATTGCACAATACCTTTGATCTGATCCAAGCTTCTAGTTTGTCTGTCTTATTGTTAAACTCTTGTATATTTCGAGCCCCACCAAGTGCTTTGCTCTGATTGGATGCTGTTTGCTTCAGTACTTGCCACTGATCCCTGAGCCCTTGCAATTGCTTCCTTACTATGTCAGCATTAGGATTTTGCTTGCATATAAGTTGTTCTCCGAGCTAAAAAAAAAAAAAAAAAAAAAGAATCAGAGTCAAATAGCCTTGTATCATCAAAGAGATAGTTGTTTTATTGTGGTCTTTGTTTTCTGTCATTTTTAATTTATATCAGCCTTTCTTTAACTGTGAGCATGACTTATTATGTCTGGTACAACTACAAACATATTTTGCCTACTATGCCTTGATTTTTGAAGCTAAAGTTAGCAGTATAACACAACCTCATCTTGTTGTCCTTGTATTGACTGTTTACTGAACTGTAGTGTACAGAACTGTGGAACTGAATTAAAATGAAATATGAACTATCTAATATTCCAATTAGATGCAGGAGAAGCTTGCTCCAACTGTATTTTAACATACAAATAATGGCTGAGTTGGGGGCACTCCCCCAAGAGAACCCCCCAAAAAATGACTGACAGAAAGCAAAGGAAAACCAAAAAAATCTGTACAGAGGCAGCACCAGAGTCCAAAATCTTAAACACAGGAAATGTATTCAAATAAAAGCAGACAAAGAAGTTAATCATAAAAACAGTTGACAGTTAAGTGATTTCATCCATATGATACATGGGACTTCATCAGATCAAAGCAACTTGCTTCACTTCCTTTTTATAGCTGACTGGATCTGCTGGCTAGATGTGGAGAGCGAGCCACAGCAGAGTAGGCACATCAAGACACATGCACATAACATGGCAGCTTGTGTGCTCTGCATCTGTGTATCACTGTGAACCTTGGTACAGTGGGACACAGTAATAGAAGGGCACACATCATTGCAGTCTATACAGCTATCAGCATATTCTTCCATGACCAAGGGTCATAGAAGGGAAAGATCACACAGCATGGTAGTATATAGTCCTTGCAGTTCCATAGCATTCTGAGCACTGGTACAAGGGCAGACAGTATGGCAACTTGCATGACTTGCAGCACATATGTGTGGGCAGCAGTGTGCATGATATGTATGCTAGGGCAAGGAACACAGAAAGGAAAAGGCACAGGACAGAATGTGGTATCTTTGTGTACCCTGCAATCTACTGTGCAGTGGTGGTATGTACCATTTTACAAGTTGCATAATGGAGGTAAGAAATAGTCAAACATTGCTTTTGCTTTTTACCCTACACATGCACAAGCACACATACACATTATTGTATGTGTGCATGTGTGTGTCTGTGCATTTGGGTCAGAGTGTGTGTGTGTGTGTGTGTGTGTGTGTGTGTGTGTGTGTGTGTGTGTGTGTGTGTGTGTGTGTGTGTGAGTGTGTGTGCGTGCGCGAATATGTTACACTACTGTACAGTACAATACTAGTGAGTAGGCTAACCAACACTGTGTAAAGCATGAAATATGTAGGACTGACATGCATAAAAGATGGGGACGTGAATACTGCATTACATTTGACACTCGATAGACAATTACATAAGCAAATACAACCTAGGATCAAAAGATATTCAATTACATGCTCCTTTGACATGGTCTAACTGGTACTTGGTAACTACATCCAATGGACCAGGAATATGCATTTTGATCCCTTCAGGCCCAGAATGGATTGCTGGATCATTTTGGGGGGGGGGGGATCCTTTATTGCTAGTTGTAGAAAATCAGTCACCTGTTTGATTTGACCTCCAGAATACATTAATATGTTGTTCCTGTGGGACTGCAAGACCTGTTCACCAGTTTGGAGGGTGAACTTGCTACTCCTGTAGGCCTCAGACACTAAATCTTCACTCTCTACACTAGATAAACAAGCTACAAGCTTACTTGGTACCGAATGCTATTACACAATGTCATGTCTCACCTGGTATAAGTCCTTAGAATGGAGTTTTTAGTCATGTGCAAACCAGAAATAGCCCTACAAGGGGTCAAGAGAGAAAAACACAGCAATGCATTGAGGGACTCTTGTTCTTATACAGAACAGAGTTCCAAATTACAAAAATCGAAGAACAGTCATAGGTTCATAGGTTCAAAGATAGGTACTAGGCTATTGGCCCTAGGGCCTATACAAGCCCAGCCAAAAAGGTACCCTGTCTTTTGCCACCCAAGAAAATTATTTTCCTGTGCCACTGTCAAGCAGAGCCACAGAAGTGATCCCTGGGGTGAATTTCCTATTTCCCATCCAATCATCAAGATTTTTCTTAAAGAGTACTAATAAGGAGCTTTGTTTGATATATATAGGTAGTTTATTCCAGAGTATGGGAAGTCTCTGGGACAGGAATCTATCCCTGTGGCATGTTCTGTTTATTATGGTAACAAGGTTTAGGTCCCTGGAGCGTGTAGCTCAGAGGGATTGGGACTTCTTTAAGTGGAGCATATCCAGCATGTCCAATAGCTCTGGGTTTGACAAAACTTTGTATGTTAAGCAGAGATCGCCTCTGAGTGGACAATATGCCACAGAGTATAGCTGGAGTTTTTTTAGACGGTCAGCATAGGGCATCTACTTTAGGCCTGTGATTCTTTTAGTGAGGTATTTCTGAGGCCTTTCCAGCTGTTGCCGATGTCTTGTGAGGTACATACCAATGAGGCATTGTGCTCTATAATGGGTCTAATGAGGGATGAGTACAATGGGACAATGACCTCCTTTTTTCTGGATGAAAAGCCCTTTGTGATGAGGTGTGACACATAGAAGGATTTCCAAACAGTTGCAGCGATGTGGTTATCAAAGGTGAGACCACTGTCCACCTGTGTCCCTAAGTCTCTCATCACACTTTCGGTGTTTAGTGTACTTCCACCTATGTGGTAATTCATGGGTACATGTTTTTTACCAAAGGGGATAACTATACATTTCTTGGCATCATGCTTTAGCCCATGGCTCTGGCACTAAGCATCTGTTTCTGTAAGGCCCTTTTGTAGAGTATCCACATCATTTGGGGATTCAATAATGGCTCCCAGTTTGCAGTCATCTGCAAACTTTGATAGCCAGAGTCCCTTAGTGTTGGCCTGTACTTCAGAGAAGTAGATGCCAAACAAGAGTGGTCCCAGGACTAAACTCTGAGGTACTCTACTTGTCACTTGTATGGAGCTGGATTTGGAGTCGGCTACTTTTACAATCTGGATTCTGTCATTAAGCCAGTTGGCAACCGATCGAGTGACATAGGGATTTATGCCCAACTTAGTAAGTTTATCTATGATTCCAGAGTGGGGGATGGTGTCAAAGGCCTTGTTGAGGTCCAGATAGGCTGTATGGACCACCTTATCCTCATCCACAGCTCTGTAGACTGATTTGAAGAAGTCAGTCAGGTTCAGGAGAGAAGATCGGCCCTTCACGAACCCCAACTGAGTGGGGTCCAGTGTTTGAAGGTTGCAAATGTATTTGTTTATAAGTTCCATGATAATGCGTTCCATGCCCTTGCAGATCAGGTTCATCAGACTGATGGGACGGTATTTTCTGGGATCCAAGGTGGATCCCTCCTTGTGGAGTGGGATAACTGTAGCTGTGCGCGACTCAGTGGGCACGATATGATTAAACATAACACTTAGGTGAGGTGCCAGTTCATTTTGTAGTTCATGTAGTACACACCCCAGGATGTCATCTGGTCCCATGCATGCTGTATTCCTAGCTTTGGAGAGTGCGGTTTCTACCTGTGTGGCCATGGTTACTAGAATTTGGTAATCTTTTGGTATTGAGATGGGCCCTTTAGGAGGTGAGAGGGGGTGAAGTTGGCACTAAATCGATCTGCCAGGATATTGGCAATATCCTTGGGATCAGTATATTTAATGCCATTCTGTTGTAGCTCAGAGAAGATCTGAGCATTGCTATTTAGATTATTGACATAACTATAGAATGCCTTGTGGTTTTATTTGGAATCTTTGGCATTTTTATTTTTGTAACTAGCTTTGGAGGATTTTATGAGGGAACTCAGCTTGTTACTGAGGCTGGTAATGGAGTTTTTTGCATCCTGGGATGTTCCTCTCTTCTGCAACAGTTTCTTCCTTCTGTTGTATAGTTTGTTTATGGCAGGGGACCACCAGATTGGCTTCCTTTTTTTGGAGGAGACCATCTTGGTTCATTTGGGATGGCAAGATTCATGCACGAGTGGATGTGCTCCTACAGTGCCTTAGTGTAGGATTCAGCAGTCAAACTTTCAGCTCCCGTCTGCATGGATGTCATGAAGTTTGTCACTTTTGACTTGAGTAGCATGAAGTTGGCTTTGGAGAAGTTTTTTTCGGAGGTTTCCTTACTAGGGGGTGGGGTTGAGATGTGGATGTCAAGGGTAATTTGCTTATGGTCAGACCTGACCAAAGAGGGGGTGACCACTGGTGTGGAGCATCTATCTTCCATGTTGGTAATGACCAGGTCTAGGATATTGGAGCCCCTGGTGGGACAATGGATTAGTTGATCCAGGGCATTGGAATTTATGAATTCCAAGAACCATTGGGAAAAGGTGGTGGTGCCCGAGTAGTTTTCCCAGTTAATGGCAAGGTAATTGAAATCACCCAGTATTAGGGTGCTTGGTTGTATCTTAATATTTTCCAGTATGTTTAGAAAGGTGTAGTGAGAATCTTGGGGCATGGTGAGGGATCTGTAGCAAGCTACAATTTGGATTGCAGTCATACCTAGTGTTAGTTGCACCTGGAGAATTTCAGATGCATTGTGTTGGGCAACTAGCCTGGAGGTATGAATATCCTTGGTGAATATGGACACTCCTCCACCTTTAGTGTTTTGGTCTTGGTTTGGTGGCCGAAAAGTGTGGTAAGAGTTGTAGCCTGATATTGCAGGGGTGCTCTCTGGAGCCTTGAACCAGGTCTCAGTTACTACACAGATATTGATGTTCTCCATTTTTAGGAGTACCTCAACAGAGTGCATTTTAAGGTTTAGACTTCTAGCATTGAGTAGCATTACCTTCAGATTTTGCATGCTTGTATCTGTTACGGTGGTGGTTTTGTCCTCTGAACCGCAATATAGGGGTAGCAAGTGCTTTAGCCAGTAACCTGAATCCCAGGGGAGACAGGTGCAAACCATCTCAGGCAAAGCATCGTGGTCTGTCAATCATGTCGTCCCAGGCAGACAGATACTGAATACCCTTTGAATGATACCAGAAGCTTAACCAATTGTTGAAGTCTATCATTTTGTCCTTATACTGTGGCATCATTATGGTTGAAGGCAGGATGCTACTCAGGGCTAGGGTCATACTTGCCTGGGCCACATGATTCGAGAGCTCTTCCATGTCTCTTCATGGACAATGACAGAGTCGTATTTGTACTTGTTGTGGAGTGACTTGAGTGCATACGTTATGTGGCAGATCCTGGCACCCGACAGGCAGCTGACTGTAATTTTCTCCTTGTTCAGCCTGGTGAGTGGGCCATCAGTGTGCCTGACTATAGAGTCACCTATGACTAAAGTGTTGGGTACATTGTCTTGCCTTAGGGGCTATTGTTGGGTGGCACACTGGTGTTGTGAGCTATGTGTCATTTTACTTGTGATTGGTGTTTGTTTCAGCTTTGGAGGTCCTTGTTGCTTGGGCAGGTTAATGTTAAGGGCCTCCGCATATGTGGGTTTAGTATTGCTATGTGTGGGTGTTGATGGTGTGGGTTTTGAAGGGCTATGTGTTGCTTGAGGTGTAGTGCAGGTGTTAACCTTCTCCTCTTGACTGTTTAGCACAATCTTGGCTGGAGAGAGCTTTGCTTCCAGTTTGGCTATGTAAGTGCATCTCTCACAGGTTGTAGTGTTGGGTGGTAGAAGGAGAGGGTTGCCCCAGTATGTCCAGATTCACCAGGTGAACAGGAGAAATCACCGAAAGCTGAACCTTGGACATGACTATTTAGGTGCTTTTTTTGTAAAGTACAAGAGCTGTTTTCCCTTACCTTTGCAAGGTACTTTGCAATTATAGACTGTTTAGTGCCTACGATTTATTTCTCCTTATTAACAAGGAGAGTTGAGTGCTTGTATCAGTTTAAGGCATCCTAGTGCTTTCCAGCAGGTTCTAGAGCAAGTGCTAGTCACAGGGGTTCAGATTTTAGTGCTACTACTGAGAAACCAGCTAGTTCTAAGGGAAAATCTGAAGAGCAGACTTTCTGGCACCTGTAATAGTTTAACCGCAGCCCGGCAGTGCTGCACGATGCAAAAAATGCGCAAGCACACATGTTTTTAAGCCAGAAAGTTGAAAGGGATAGAAATCAGCCCTAAAAGGCTAATACGATTACAATTTCAGAGCTGGAAACCACTCCTCTAGTGTTAGATAGGCAGTACAATGCTCACCACTCCCACTGGTAAGCAGTAGGACTTTCCTCTACCATAGCATGGCCTGGATAGCTCTGAACACAGAAAATAAAGTCCTGAAACCAGCAAAGCCTGGGATCTGGACTATACTAGCAAGGAATGGCAAGAAACGAGCAAACAAGATAGTATTTTTTTGTTTTGTTTTTTTTTTTTTTTGGTTAAAACAGGCTAAACAATGCAATAATACGGTAAATAAACACAGAAAAGGCTAAAGCACTTGAGTGTGTAGCCCTAAACAGTAAATGCAACTAAAACTCTACAAAATTAGCAATTTAAAACGTTTTAAATGAAGCAAGGCAAGTGCACAACTGAAAAACGATTTAAGAGGCAGTAATATAGCAGAATAAGTAGCTAGTCTACATATACAAAGAAGTCTATATATACAGAAAAGCAGCTAAAACAACACTAAAACAATTCAGATGCAGTGCAACCTAGAGCACTTGAGTTGTAGCAATATTAAGGCGAATACAGTTTTAATAAATGCACTAAAATATACTCTATATTTCCAAAATGTTTGAGAAGCACAGTCAGAACACAAGGAGATTCAGGCAATTTTTTTTTTTTTTTAGAAAGGAAGAAAGGAGGAACAGAAGGAAAGAAACTAAGTGGGTTGGCCTTCTCAGATGTTCTCGCTGTATTAGGTAGAATGAGCTAATGACACTAGACTGGGAGGAATGTCCCAGATCAAATTTACAGTAGGGACGGGCAACTGCAAAGCCACCAAGTATAACAGCAATACACCAACAGGGATGGAGGGTGGGGAACAATACTAAAGCTACTAGCCTACACTCTTTTAGACAGTAAACATTACAGAAATGTTTATCACAGCAGACGAACAGCAGTGAGCCACAAAATTAAAGTTTCTAAACAGACAAAGGAGCAAGGAGACTCTACAGAATGCTTTTAACTGCAAACAAATCAGTTATATGACACATTCCTTGGCTGGAAATCTGACAAACAAATAGGTGCTTAACAAGTACAGACCATTTCCCAATAATACCTTTCACACAGTGGAACTTGCTATAAAGCTTTACAAACAGTGTGACAGTAAAAACTTATTTCTCAGGCCCTGTAAGGCAGACAGTTTT